>NC_092199.1:13065000-13075000 GCF_043641665.1 Enoplosus armatus | reverse complement strand
CGCCATTTTACACTGATGTTTAACAGTCACACGGGGAGAAATCTATCTACAAAAGGCTAAAAGATACTAAATTCTCCACAGAAAGTAGCTTTTTAACTGGGAAAACTGTCACACTTTTGCCGCCACAAGAGGTTGATTGAAATAACACCTACGATAGTGTGGGTGGAATTTTTATTTAACCCCAATGGATAAAAGTTCCAAAAAAAAAAAAGCAAGTTGGCTCAAATTGTGCAAGAAATTTTCATTTTTTTTAAACAGCGAACTCAGTCTTTCACACCTTTAAGGCACACCATGACAGTTTTAATTAAAGATAGATCAGTCAGGTCTGCTCAAAATGCTTGGCACTTAGAAACAGCAACACTGTAAACACTTTCATGCAAAATCCAAAGTGTCTATTGACGGAAAAAAGCCCCCAAAACGTCAAGGCTATTTTCTCTCTCTTTTTTTTTGATTATAACAGATCTGGTCTAGAATTTATTAAACCAACTGATATACAGTATATGCAGTATGTTGCACCAGCCAAGGTAAAAAAAAAAAGAAAAAAAGAAAAGAAAATAACCTTGCGCCCTCTTTTGTGTGTTTGTCTCAGCAGCTGCTGAAGAGTGCTTGATGAAATCTACAGTGAAACAAAACAGCGAGACAACAGATAACAGGCCAGACCGTTCCAAGGTTTCTCACTATTCTAGAGAGAGAAAGAGGAGGAGGAGGAAGAGAAAGAGGAAGAGGAGGAGGAGGAAGAGGCAAACAGGAGAGGATAAAAGGAAGACACCAAAGCGAGGGGCGATGGCGGTGATATAACGAATGTCACAAGGAGAAAGAAGCAAAGACAGATAAAGTAATGGAGTGATATTCTTCGCTGTAGCACTCTGAATGGACTGCCACTGATCAATACACACACACACACACTCTCTCTCTCTCTCTCTCTCTCTCACACACACACACACACACACACACACACACACACACACACACACACACCTGGAAGGATGACGAGTTAAATCGATCTGCATGCGATTGAAGATCAATAAGCTCTTGTGCTCTATTGTCACATTTGCCAATTAACAAAAGCCTCTGTCCACACACTGATATACTGAACTCTCTCTCACACACACACACACACACACACACACACACATTTTCTCTTCTAGCGACTCTGCCACTGGTGGTGACTACTGAGAGAGCTTGAGAGCCTGACAGTACAATCTCAGTGTGTGTGTGTGTGTGTGTGTGTGTGTGTGTGTGTGTGTGTGTGTGTGTCAGGGGTTCTGACTCTCGTTAGCTTGGCTGTTACGCTTATTGCTGTACACTTGGCAACCTCTCGTCAGTCCGACCCTTTCATAAGCCTCCAACCACCAAGGGCCCTGGCACTGAGCCTTCAATCTGTGTGTGTGTGTCTGAGTGTGAGTGTTTCTGTCTGTCTGTGTGTGTGTGTGTGTGTGAGTGTGTGTGTGTGTGTAGGGGCAGGAGTCAAGCCAGACCTTTCTGATCTGTTTTGACACCACGGAATTGCACAAGTGACAGGGCTACTCAAACAAGGCGGTTGTGGAAGGCGCTTAAACACACACACACACACACACAAAGGTCCGTAAAAGCATTATGGCACTGGGGACACAAACACATTCAATGTGTGAGTAAGCGCCCGAGCGGTGCTTACAAAGAAAACGTTCAGGGGAGAAAAGGAGTTCTTTTGCTCGACTAGATCCAGATAGCATTTTCCTTCTGCTCTATCTTATTATTCATCAATTGACTCATTCATGTTAGAGAGAGCAGGGTGTGCAAGCAAAGCATGGCATGTCGCCTGGGATGAGCGGCTGTACTGAATCACATTACGGCGGGAAGCACAGAGAGGACAGAGAAAGAGAAAGCGAGAGAGAGAGAGAGAAAAAGAGTGGAGGGGAAAAATGAGATGAAAGAGCTACAAATGAGAGATTTCCCTGTGAGGCGCATAAATCAGCAGACTATGAACAGCACAGCTCAAAGCCTGACTCCCAGGCTGCGGACCAGAGCCTCGCCATCCACACACACACACACACACACACACACACACACACACACACACACACACACTCTCTCTCTCTCTCTCTCCCTGCATGCACGAGACTACTGTAGTTACATCCCAATCTCACTGCACCTACACGTGTGCGTTCACACCATCAAAAGCCAGTGAGGATGCAAAAAAAGGCACGTCATCCATGACTCCATGAGAAGCAAAGGAAATAAAAGCAGGAGGAATTAAAAAGAACAGGGAAGAAAACATGCAGCATGGCACCTTGTGTCAAGCCGGCCCGAAAAGCCACAAAAAAAAGAACTCCGTCGTCGTTTTCCATCGGCGAACATGGCCCACACCAGTGAACTGTGAGTGAGGAGGAAAATGTTCCTGCTTTTGACCACAGACTTTTTTGGACACCACACACCCACCCAAACCACAGCAGGAGGAAGGACCATGTATGGTCGTGGGGAGCAGGAACTCACAACACATGAGAGATTCTTAGGAAGCAGGAAGGAGGGAAGAGGGGGGCTGTCAGGCTAAGTTTTTCCATGTTTTACCAAAGAAAACAGGGGAATTGGGGAATAGGGGTCATACGAGACTGGTTGTGCTGCCTGGGTCAGAATGAGACACAAATGGTACGAGTGGGCAAACACACACACACACACTAATTAAAAGCATAAGGTTGCTGATATTTCAGGAAAGCCTGCGGTGAGAGTCAATAATGCAATTCTGTCTAACTTGTGTGCGTGTGTGTGTGTGTGTGTGTGTGTGTGTGTGTGCGTATGAGATGGCAACCCCTGCCCCTCCTCGACCATCACCCCCACATTTGCTCTGCGGCTCTGGTAAACAGTGAGGAAGACTGTTCTGGGAGTTCTGGTTGTCTTCCAGTCCGACATGCCCTCCGCCACACCCCTGTGGTCCATTCAGTGTGCAGCCACAGCAAACACACACTCACTCACACAGACTGTAATGATTTGTGACTGTATGTGCCTGCTGCGGGATGAAATACAACAGGGAGGTCAAGTCATCAGGAAGAGCACCAAGTGGGTCTAACAGAAAACACGTCACCATGAGCTGAGAGCAAAGTGGTGACAGATATGAACAGGTACACATGTGTCTCTTCATGAATCATATGATCTACTGGAGTTCAAACACAATGCAAGTCCACCACTTATCTACTACTTTCTGGTTACATATTACAATCTAGGGTACATTAGCACACAATCCCTATTAAACACATGTTCTTTAGTGCTGCATTATGGGACTCTGTTACTTATTAACATGTATTCCTGATTATCATTATGGTTGAAAACCATGAAGGTAGACGTTGGCTATATGTGAAGACTGTGTGATGCAATGGTTCAATATTTGACCCAAATGTTACTGTGAGATAGTATATGTCTGTATGTATAAGAGAAGATTGTAGTTTCCACAAGTTTAAATTCAATTAACTTTTAAGTAAAATGAACTCTTCACCTGCGCTAGAAATTTTAAAGTCTTGTTTACGGCAGGACAAACTAACATAAAACAAGGCCACCCAGTGACTGCAATGTAAACAAGCTTAATTAGAGTGAAACTTTATTTTCCGCAATTTAAATTTTCAATCATTAAAAAGCAAGTTGAATAGCATTATTGCACTCTGTCTGCAGGCTATAGCAATGACGTTTTTGTTGGTTTGTAATTTTAAATCCATCGACGGATCCTCTAAAGCTGATAAAATCAATATTTTTATATCAACAATGGATCATATACCAAGTACTTGCAGGTGAAAGGGGTCGCTTATAGTGACGAACCGCTGAGAATTAAGCACCCCTTAGCTCTATGGAGCATTTTAGCATCTTTTAGCTCATTGTTTTGGTTTTCTAGCCAGCAACTGCCCTTGTATCGTTGTTTCCAGTCGCAGCTATTTTCAGCAAAATAGCTCTAAAAGCCCACTGTACACTACCTACTCAGCACCAAACGGTATACAGACAAAGTTAGCAACTAGCTGGTGAACATAATGGAGCATTTAGCAGCTAAAGAGTCTGATATTTCCCTCCGGAGATGGTGGAGACCAAAAACAGAGCTAAAAAGAAAGCGAATATTAGACTTCATAAACGTTCATCAGCTGGACACAAACAGAATCCAAATGAAGCTAATGTCGCTCCATAACTGACATAAATGTGTAGATAAGCAACGCCATATTAACTTAAAAGATGATAATACATCAGTGTTGAGTTCAGAGCTTTTTTCCACCGCCCCCAAGTAGCCAGAAATTTTGGTAAATTAAGTAAAAATTAAGTAGAATTTTTATACATTTATGCTGCCACATTTTTTGAGACAAAAGGGAAGGTTTCTTAGATTTAGATGATGCTTTGCTTTCAAGAGTCCCTATTTATTTAAAAGCTTTGTAGAAAGAAATGTAAGATGTGACATCCAACGTTTATCGTGGACTACACATACCAAAAACAAAATATAGTCTTCTTTCCACTCAGGTTTGTGATTGCCGCCTCAGATTTGCAGCAGCATGCTGCTTCAGCTAAAGTTAGCTCAAACTCCAGTGGAAACAAACACACCTACGCAGCAGAAGCAGAAGCAGCGAGGAAGAGGACAACATCCTTTAACCAGCAGGCCCAGATTCAGCCGTATCCATGTCAGCCAGCATTCAACCTGCTGAAGTGTCCTTGAGCAAGACACTGAATCCCTCCCAGCTCTGCCACCTCAGTAACTGACCCTGCAGCCTGATCTGCCAGCAGCCGAGAAAAGGTGAATTTCCCTACGGGGATCAAATATCACATTATTATTACAGTATGCTACTTACAAGCCATCTACAGTGCTTCCTTCAATCCCACACCACGGAGTCATATCTCAGCATCACTGGAACAGGATGTGTGTGTGCATCTATGTATAACTGTGTGTGTGTGTGTGTGTGTGTGTGTGTGTGTGTGTGTGTGTGTGTTCAACCACGCCACACCGTATCACCCTCCATCATCGTGAGTTGAGGGGTTGTGGTTCCTAGAGAAGCACTTTACTTAAATTAGACCCTCAACGGCTCGACATGCAGGTGTCAGCGTCTGTGTGTGTGTGTGTGTGTGTGTGTGTGTGTGTGTGTGTGTGTGTGTGTGTATGTCTACTGTATGTGTGCGCATGTGTGGGCGTCAGACAGTCAGTGTGTGCCAGTGTGTGTGAGGGGGAAGAACAAGAGAGAAGAGCGGGATCAGCAGACAGCGAACACGAGAGAGAGGCAACAAGGGAGCGAGCGGAGGAGGAGAGAGGGAGGGAGGGATAGGGCGAGCGAGAGAGAGAGGCTGTGACGAAGCGAGAGAGAAAGTGAGACATAGAGAGCGAGAGAAAGCAGGTGAGAATAACCTAGTGTGACCTTATTTCAGCGAGGCTTTTCCATTCTTTATATTCCCTCATTGCTGTAATATTTACACAGGAATAAAAGATTATTGGAGAGATCCACAGAGAGGAAATAAAGAGGAAGGAAAGGAAAATAAACAAAAGAGAGAAAGGGCTGATGGAGTGGGGGGGAAAATATTTTAGGCCTGCAACTAATAATTGTTTTCATTGTCGATCATTCTGCCAATTATTTTCTTGATTATTCAATTAATCTATGAAATGTCAAAAAAAAAACGCCCATTGCAATTTCTCAGAGCCCTTCAAACGTCTTGCTTTCTCCAACTAACACTGCAAATCCCAAAGATATTCAACTGACAATGACATAAAACAGAAAAAAGCAGGAAATCCTCGCATTTGAGAAGCTGGAGCCAGCAAATGTTTGGCATTTTTTGCTTTTAAAAATGGAATGAAATTATTATTTATCAAAATAGTTGCATTTCATTTTCTGTTGATTGACTAACCATTTGCAGCTCTAACTCCCATGCAGAGGTAGAAATAAAAGGCAACATCAAATTAACACACACACACAAAAATTCTGCCCAAACAAATTACACACAAACTCAAAGGTAAAGTCCTGACCGAAAAAAACTACCAAAGCACACACGCCAGTTATTTGGCCCTAAAACACACCTTTATAATAGCACTCTACCTCTCCACTAAAAAAGAATGACTATAAGCCATTTACCATAAGAATGCCATTGAAACAGGTAGCTGCAGGCTGGGCAAGAAATGTAATTTTATATCATTATGATCAGAAAATATCCTTATTAATATGATGATAATGAGCCCTGGCTATACCAAGAAAACCGCCTGTTTTGGCCGCTAAGACAGAGCTTCACTTCCTAACTGAATGCACCAATTACACAGACTTAAGAGGACAATCTTTAACACAAAGCCAGCAGCACACTGTAACCCCATAAGAAAAATGGGGGTAAACATCCTGACATTTTGAGACAGATCAGCAAAACAGCCCTCTTGGCTGCACAATATGCATCTGCATGCCATGTTATATATCCAGAGGACTGGACTGTTGATGATATTTGTCTTCATGTGATTATTTATCTCTTTATTCTTGTGGTAATGTATTGTATTCAGTAATATGTAATTAAGCTTTGGAAATAACATGGACATCCATGCCACTGAAGCTTATTTGATTTAAGAGAAACACAACGCTGAAACAAATGGAAGAGCCGTTAAAACATAGACAAGACCAACAGTGAGAGGTTCTGATGAAGCAAGATGTACAAACACACACACACACACACACACAGGCAGGAGTAAGCACACTCGCATGCAATAGCAGAGACAAGCGCACACACTCGCACACAAAAGACGTCCCTATATTATGCATGCACACATGCTTCCAAACATTACAAAAACACACATCAAAACGACCGGAAAAGACAGTAGGCGGTTATTAAAGAGACAAAAGAGAAAAATAGAGAGAAGGAGAAGAGACACTTTAGCAGGAAATCAAAGACGAGGAGGAGAAGAGACAGAGAGAGAGAGAAGAGAGAGAAGTGGAGGTAGAGAGAGAGAGAGAGAGAGAGAGAGAGAGAGAGAGAGAGAGAGAGAGAGAGAGAGAGAGAGAGAGAGAGAGAGAGATGCAAAGAGGGAGAGTTTGCTTCTAATCAGCCTGGATCCAAAATTTAGACAGGCACACACAGAGGCACAAGCAGTCCCAGTAGGATTAGGACCTCAGCACTGTGTGTGTGTGTGTGTGTGTGTGTGTGTGTGTGTGTGTGTGTGTGTGTGTGTGTGTGTGTGTGTGTGGTGTGCACGTCCCACGAGACTGATTAGCCATGAATGACTGATGACGGATCTTTGTTGGGGTTTTTTTTGTTGTTTTTTTTTCCTCTCTCGTGCTCTCTTTCCTTGTTTTCTTTCTCACTACTCTTAGCTCGGGCAAGAGCATGGGAGGGGATTCTCACACACGCACACGCATAAACACACACACACACACACACACACACGGAGCTGTGTGCAGCTCTATAAAGCTGCACACAGCTCCATGTATATTCAACGAAGGCTCCTGAATATACTTAATGCTTTCATGTGTGTCACTGTGTAACGATCCATGCTGTTCCACACAGCTGCTCCCCCCCCCCCATCTCACACACACACACACACACACAGATATGAACCTATTCCCTATTACATTAGCTGTCTTTCACACCAAATACTCAATCTGTATGACAGCAGCAGTGTGACTCGAAGGGTCCAGGATTCAAGAGGCCGTCCGACCACTCTGCCATCTTTAACCTCACCTCCAGATGAACCTACGGCCCCCTCCATCCATCTGAGCCCCTGACAGCAAAACAAACTGGACATAGACCCGCTTGAATAGAGGCCATTACAATATGAATGAGCCAAACAGAGCTGAAATTAATCGAATAGAGAACCAAAACACAACAGCCGAGAAAAAAAAAAGAGGGCCCCAGCTGAGTCAAAGAAGTCAGCTCGAGTGACGATGAGTCAGGCATAAATGTGACCCTGAGACAAATAAAAGCCGGTCCGTCTCAGGTGTCTTTGCTGCCGCGATAAGGGTTGCTGTCGTTGCTCCGCCTTGCTCCGCGGTATGCATTTTCAGGGGGGGCAGACCTGTGGATCTGGCGAGACTGTGACATCATGTCTGCCCCCCCCTTCGCTAAGTGATGTCACCTCTCTGTCACGTCGCGTAAACAAGGGATTGCCTTGACCCCTCTGAAGAAGTGGAAAGCCATAAAATAGCTGGGAATTATGGTGTCTGCAAACACACACACACACACACATTTGTGCACACACGAATACCCGCTTTCTTTTCACATATCTTGCAACTATTTCATGCATTCATATCATGAACACCAGCCGCAGCAACCACATATTCACATAAAACACCTTACATTGTGTTTTTAAATGAACACACATACAGAGACACACACACACACACAGCTCCCCCTCCTCCTGTTCAGAGTAAGAAGCTGTTTTAGCCTTGTGTTTTGCGGGCTGTTTAAAATGTCATTTTTCTCTCGTTTCTCTGACTTCAAAGGCGCCGCGCTGAGCTCTCACTCCCTCTTGCCAAATCCTCCAATCGTTTCTGATTTAGTGAGTTGGCCATGGGCCGAGTAGCACCGGGACAGGCCCGTTAACAACCGGCCGAATGGTGGGGAGAGGGGGAAGCAAGAAGAGAGGAGGGGGGGTGGGGGGGCAATGTGGCAAATGAGGCAATGTGGAAGAGGAGAGGAAGCAGGCCTGAAATTGAGACAGAAATAGGAGGAGTGCTGAGAGAAGCTGGTCTGCTAACAACGAGAGGAGGCGATGGGCATGTGGGGAGTTGGACAGAGATGGGAGCTGGATATAAGAGGTGGGGGGATCGATTGAGAAGAGAGGAGAGAGAGGAGTGGGGAGGTACATGGCTTTGAGGAGGAGGAGGATGGAGGGCTGGAGGACCACTTGAAAAAGCAGAGAGGAGCGAGCGCAGAGTGGAGGGGAAGTGAAAGAGGAAAGCAGAAGGAGAGGAGGAAGAGGGAGGGCGAGCATGTGGTTAAAGAGGAGCGAGGAAGACGGGTGGAGGGGAGGTCTGGCCAGTGAGGGACAGAAGAAGAAGAAGAAGAAGAAGAAGAAAAGGACAGAGAGAAATAGAGAACATGGACACAGGAAGTCTGGCGCTTTCCATTCACATGCCAAGTCATCAGATGGTGGTGTGTGTTCACACCCCGGAGATGTCGCAACCAAACGCGCCCCGCTCCCTTCAAATCACTGCTACCGACAATAAGCAGCTGTTCACATGTTGGATGAGAGTTGGAGACGAGACAAAAGTCTTCTGTCACTGCAGCAAATGTGCTTCAGAACAAACGCACGCTTCACTCAAAACTCCAACATCAAAGTTTCAGCTAATGTATTCACATTTTTCCACTGGTGTGACCTTTTAGACGACTCATATCTCGGTCACAGTTACTCCGAGGTCAATTTGATTAGATGCAGCGAAACATTCAGGAATGTATTTAAATGACGAGCCATAGTTTGCTTGAAATATCAAAGCATACACAGGGGTCTAATTTGTAATGGAAATTACTTTAATGACTTTACTTAATGACTTAATGCCTTTAATGCGTCAACAAATTTCAAACAGTCGGACTCATTTAACTGATTTCTTTGGCCTTGCTGCATATTTTATTTTAGGTTTAGATAAGTGCAGCACTGATGTGGGTGTAAAAAAAGTTAGAGGTTGACAAAATGAAATGTGTATGCAAAACGTGATTTTTATAGATTTGTATGGAGTGTGTGTGCGTAACGAACGTCTTTAGATGAAAACAAATTTTAGTCCAATATACTTTGATACAATTCTGGGTTAACGTTTTACCCGAGTTTTACCTTAAACTGGCACTAATGTACAGATGACATTCAAAGGACTGCAAAGGACACACATATTATTAATAATGTGTAATATGTAATAATATGTAAGTTCACAACTATACCATATTTAAGTTGTGGTAAATGACCCCACAGTAATATAAAAGAAATAACACTGGGTCAAAACAACCCATGGTCTTGGGTGGTCCCACGGGTACAAGGTAGAGTTAACCCAGTACTGAGTGGGTGCAATACTAAATTCAGATTTTTAGTGTGCATGTATTTTTTTTTTTTTTA
>NC_092199.1:13035000-13060000 GCF_043641665.1 Enoplosus armatus | reverse complement strand
CTACATCGTTGGCCCCGAACAGAGGAGTATTTGCCCCCCTTCCTCCTCCTCCTCCTCCTCCTCCTCCTCATCCTGTGACCAAACACGATGCAAATAACGCACACGGGAGCTTTCTTTATCAGCGAAAAGAATGGAAAAGGAAAGGGGGAGATTTGGCTCAGGTACAGACAAATGGTGCATATACAGTACAAGAGTTCACAGCGGTAAAAAGCCTGTCTCGATGAAGGACGAGTTGTTAAGTCTTTAGACTGAACAAGGACTGGTCATAAACAAGCTGGACCTCGGGGGCTCTTGCACTAAAATATGAAGAAAAACCATTTGCACAACACTTTTGAGCAAGAATGCACGAGAGCAGTTTTTAAACCCTAAATTATGGCGACTAAAACCCGTTCGCCAACATCAGAGTCCCCTTAGAGCCCAAAACAGAAAGAAACACACACGCTTCTTTCTGCTTTTGATGAATGGTTGTTGTTTATGTAAATTAAGTTTGATTTCTTCCCTCATTCAGTTGTCAGAAAATCTGACCCACTGTGCACACATTTAACACGTGGCTGTGACACTTTAGAGGACAGGATATTCTTTATTTCAAAATAAAATAAAAAAGGCAATGAAACATGGGATTGATGTAAGATCCAGAAGCCACACACACACACACACTTCTGCCTTGGATCAATAGTGTTTGATGTATAGCTTTTATAAATTAAATCTGACTGTATTGATGCTGTTTTTTCATGTATTTACCTAACTTGTTTCACCTTTAATGTTTGGCCTTTTTATAGTTTGCACCATTGCAGCCAGGATTCTTATTAGTGGTGTTGCTTATTAATGAAAACGGCGATGAAACAGCTATTTCTATCAACTCAGCAGCAGTGGCCCTCGCCTCCTGGCAATGGCAAACACCATGCATCTCTGCTACATATACAGTATATGTAGGCTACACTGTAATCACAAACACAAATCAAATCACCTATATGCCCCAGTGCGAAAGAGCGGGGCAATAAACAGTGAAATAGACTAGGAAATCATCGACTTTATATGTATGCCTTATAGCCTAGGTCATTTACTTAAATAGGGCTCCATGTGACGCTCAGATAGGGAGAGCTGGGTGCCTGCGTTCGCCAAACACACCTCAGCAGTCCATCTATTAGGCCTTTCAATGCATGGCACGTCCATCTAGCGCTCTGTAGATGCTGATAGCACCTCGCAGGAATCAACGATAAAGGAACAAAGTTATCGTTTTTGACCACATCTAGTCGACAGCAAGGGGAAAAACGAGGTTGAAAAGGGAGAGAAACGCA
Source organism: Enoplosus armatus (assembly GCF_043641665.1). Classification (NCBI taxonomy): domain Eukaryota; kingdom Metazoa; phylum Chordata; class Actinopteri; order Centrarchiformes; family Enoplosidae; genus Enoplosus; species Enoplosus armatus. Next base: position 13,058,702 of record NC_092199.1, on the reverse strand, counting down.
GGCTACTGCAAGCGCACTGGGAAGGCAAAATGGACTCTCTCCTGTCCCCTAGGCTGTGAGAAACAATGGCCCTTCTCTACGGGACATCAATCATAAACCACTCTCGTATGACATTTGTCTATACATTTTAAAATTTTCAGGCCGTAAACACACGTCCTCGGTGTTTACATTCCACGTCAACAGAGAGCCACTCAGGCTACATTTAACAACCTGAATCTAAATCCCATGTTATCGCACGCCACGCAAACAAAACGACGTGAGCAGATCGCGCGTAACAGTTTGGAAAAATGATCATTTGGATCTGCTGTAGTGTGTGCGCGCGCGTATGTGTGTGTGTGTGTGTGTGCGTGCGTGCGTATACGTAGAAGGCGTTCAGACTTCCTTCCACTTCACCCAGACTCCTCCAAATCCCATACACACATCCCAAATACACACACACACACACACACACACATCCCAAACACGCACACACACCTCCACCATCACTGCCCTGCAAAGGGTCAAACTATCGCCAGATGAAAATCCCCCTACGAAAGTAACCAACGCTGGTCAAAACGACATTACATGAATTTAGCACAAAAAGCCAGTAAATCCGCAAAGAATTGTCTTTTTCAGATCTCGTGCAATTGAGGTTTCATACAGAAAAAATACGCGTTTTGTGCTACTTGAACAGAAATCTATTAAATCACAAATGTGTGGACCTTTGGACAAAAGATAAAAAAAAAAAAGGAATTAAAAGGCATTCACTTTTGAAGTGGCTCGGGTTCAGAGGCCAGCTCATTGCCTTCAACAATTTTGCAATAAAGTAAAGTCACAAAGCATAACCGGGACACTAAATCCGGATATTCAGAGGCCGGCTAAACAGGAGAGACAAGCCCGGCCGAGCCGAAGACAGCCCGGCGTCTGCACAGCCTTCATACCGAGGGGGGGGGGGGGGGGGGGGTTGCAGGGAGCACTGCAGTTTGCAATAAACTGCCCTGTCTCCTTCCCTCTCTCAAACACACACACACCAACACACGCACACAATAGCAAACTAACAAAGAATAATCTACAATTTATAATCTATAAAACTACAGGCGCGAGGAGGCGCGCTGAAAAGCGAGTGGTTTTGAATAGTCCTCTGAATGAATTAGAAACACACAAGTAATTTGGCTGTGAAGAGAGGTCAAATCAAAAAGTGACACACACACACACACACACACACACACACACACACACAGATCGCCCACAGCTCAGCCTTCCAGACTGCACAGGAGAGGAAAGAGTGGGAATAAGATATCGGAAATAAATCCCTCAAAATACTGTCATCTCGTCTTAAGGCTAATATTAGAATTACTGAATGAGGGATGTCTTCAGGTTATTACTCAGGAAGGTACAGCAGAGTCTTATCAGCTTGCATGTTACTATTCACTCCTCTGAAGGTATGACAGTGAATAATAGCGGTGCGTTTGGATAAACAGACGCGTCTCCATTTAAATAAAACGGTAAAAATTTAGATCAGCCTCTCGTGCACGCAGCACTTGAACTAAAAATCGACATTCAGTGCAATCGCTAAAAAAAAAATTACAAAACGCAGCTGTAAAATCGTTTGCTACTTACTGGTAAGTTATATCCACTGCGTGGCGTGTAGGGTATAATGAAAGAAAAAGTACAAAAATATTCAAAGTGAAAATCCCCGAGTCGCAGAGGTGAAACATGTGGGACTGATTACATCCTATGCTGCTGCAGACTGTGGTGTGCAGTCAGTTGAGGTATGGGAGAGACGCATCGTAGAAGTTCAGGCTTGTAGTGAATCGAGGCTCGTTCATGCAGCCGGAGACTCAGACACGCCGGGAGGAGGAGGAGGAGGAGGAGGAGGAGAAGGAAGATGGAGGGGTGTGTGTGTGCGCGGGGAGGGGTGAACGCGCAGGCCTATTGGTTTGAGAACGACAATGTGAAAGCGTGCCCGTGAGGCGCCCCCCCCCCCACCCTTTCCTACACACACCACCCCCCCCCACCCCCCCCTTCGACGGTAAACACACGCTGCTATTGGCTGCCGCTCCGAGCCAATGAGGAAGCCGCCGGAGCCGCGGAGCGAAACGGCGGGCGTTTGATTTGCAGCCCTCGGCGCACTGCGTGCACAAGCAAATGCGAGGAGACAGGCGGCACAGCTCGGCGCTGTTCAGTGTGCGGAGAGGAGAGGAACTGGAGCCGTGCAGCGCTGCCTGCACTTTCTGATCGCTGGTGGAGAGCAAACAGCATCTAGCCTATTCTGTGTGATCCCACTGCAGCTCAGTTCAAATGCTGCATGTGCTCCGAGTGTATCGTTATTTTGCTGTGTGACAGCGATGATGTGATAGTTTTATTGATGCTCCTTTAGGGAAATCCGCTTTCTCACTCGCCCCACTGCATGTGTTTTGCTAAATAAATCCTTATTTGTAGAATCTGTGTCTGATTTATTGGACATGGTGGCTCTGTTTGCAGTGCAAGACATTTTGCACATTGCACAGCCACATTAAGAGAAGTGCAGGAGCTATAATTAATAGGCGTAAAGTTAAGTGTATGTTTGATATAGAAAATGTGTCCACTGGGATGCTGGGAGTAAATTTAAAAGGAGGGGTTTATCAAATCAAATTCTCTGCTTTGTCCATAAAGCCAAACACTGCTCTGATAGTGCAGGTTATGCTCTGAACATGAACATGCAGTTCTTCTGTATCAGCTCAATTAACACATCAATGTGCCATATGTATAAAGGAATATGTCATTTAACAACATTAGAAACGACACTTGGAAGCAGATAGGCTATTATAGAGAAAGGGTTAATAAAGTTCTTTTATTTTTATGTGCATTTGGGAAAGGTTTAGAAGGGTTACACGTAAATCTAAACAACACAGGCTACAGTATATTCAATATTTTCTATTTTATGGCTGTGTGTCTGTTTACCTGTCTCTGTCTCACACACACGCGGGTAAATTGAATCACTGCGTAATTTGAAAGCATTACTGTCCCGGGGGTTAGCCTTGCGCATGGTTCACTAATTTAGCCAATTAAAAGTGGAAGGATATGGGCTTGTGTGTTTCCATGTCGAAATATATGAGCTGCTATAGGCTAATATTCCCGTCCAGGTTTGTTTATATGTGGAGGCAAAGGGTTAAAACTCGGGGCTTCGGCCCTTGCGAGGCTCCTGATTGGCTGGCACGTTGCCAGAGTGCTGTCAATCACCGAGTGTAAACAAGGCTCTGATTGGCTGCTGGCCAGTCCGCACTGGGCTGCCTGAAAAAAGCAATTACTGCCCCTGCGGTTTCAAGGCGGCCCCGCGCTGAACGATGAAAGGAGATAAGGAGGGGCGGTTTCAAGGCGCCCCCCACGGCGAACCCCGTTGGCCTCAGAGCAAAAGGAGAGTCAAGAGTGACTAAATCAAAGGGAATACGGTAAAAGGGGGGAAATTACACGTTGTATTAAATGTAGAGGCTAGATTCACAGAATGGTGCAATAACAACTTTGTGTTTAGAAAATGGAGGAGAGAGCGGCAACAAGAACCGGAAAACAGCTATTGCGCTGCTTCGAGGGAGCTCCTTTTTTTTTTTTTTTTTTTTTTTTTACAAAACACGTAGGGAGAAAAGTTTCTGTGAAGAAAGCAGACGGTGGAAAGAGAGCGATAGGTCTGTTAAGAAACTGAAATGTAAGATTGTCTCACCAAAATGTTAAAACAGCGAAGATAACTGGACCGTAAGGACTCGGCTCTTGTTGTGCTGCAGCGCCTAAAATGTTGACTAAAACTTTTTATTGCCAACTGTTCAATAGCCTAATTAAGTGGACATTTCCGCTTTTAAGCAGCAGCTTAAACGGTAGGTCAGTTGTAATAATAAATGAGGTAATTAATTGTTTCTGAAAGGAGGAATAGAAGAAAACGTTACGGAGATAAACCACTCATTTTAATTCAGTATAATGAAAGAAAACGACATCTGAAAATAAAGATGACAAATAAAAAAAAATTATAAAAATAAATCAATTATAAATATTTAAAATAAATATGTGTAAATATGTTTCCCTCATGAGAAAACGTTTGCTTAATGTTCATGTAATGTACAAATTGTACAAATAAAAGCAAAACAATACACAAAACCTGATTCAACTTAAAGTCAAAGTAATGAAACTAAACAAAACAGAACAATTAAGTATATTAAACAAAGTATAGCTGTATTGCCTATATTCAGCATATACATATAAATTGCCTGTCAATTTTTTTGGGAATCATTGTGATTAATTATTTAGGAGCCTTTCTTCAAACCAACAACGCAGCAGAAATCCAGTCATGTGGCTGCATGAAAGCAAAAACCTCACAGCCTGTTTGCCTTTTAGCTGAACTTGTCCAGAGCTGACAACAGTGAGCGTGCACCTCATAAAGTATATGAAGACCGTTCCAACTGATGTCCCTTTACATTAAAACAGAGACTCGCTCCCTTGCTTGGGTCCAGCCCCTCCAACAAAACACACTGGACAAAGGAGACCCGAGCTGGTCTGCAGCCCAGAGATAGCTTCCAAACTGCGCGCGTGGAGGAAAACGAGACTTTCAACTGTACAGTAGAATTAATTGATACATATATAATTCAAATCAAATAACGCCAGGGCGAGCAGATTTATCACGTCTGTAATTAGATAATCGTTACCCTCTTTTCCTATTTACATAGCAGCCTGCATTCCAAAGCCCTGTGCTCTCCAATGGGCTGCAGCCACCACGTGTCCACACACACACACACACACACACACACACACACACACACACACACACACACACACACGGTATACAAAAAGCTCAGATCTTCTATAAATATTCTGCGGACTTCCACAGTTGTTCAAAGTCGATATTTTAATATCCCAAATGTGCTCTACAGCCAGCAAGAAACCCGTGAATTATCATTGATGCATTAGAGTCCATTAAGATGATAAACCTCTGTGGAGTTGTGAAACTCATGAGATCGAGCTCGACGTCATCAAAATGTATAGTCTAAATACTTACTCATGCAGCCTCAATCAGAAAAATAATACTGATTATAGGCTATAGGCTATATCTCACGTGTGGACTGCATGGAGTCTTTGATCCAAATGTGACCTTTACTTTATCTGAACCAACAAGTTTGCAGGGATATTACACATTTCACAACTCACAGGTCTAGCAATATTGTAAAAACAGTGTGTTTTCAGGATTTTGCATCCCTTTATGATAGCTAGATAGATAGATAGATAGATAGATTTTTAAATGACTTTTTTTTTTTAATTCCCCTGTGCTCTCCCCCAGCTCTCCCCCAGCAGTGTTGCCCTCAGCACTAATGACAGAGGGACAATAAAGAATCCTGTTCCGCAGCTCACAAAAGGGGTCCGGCACTTAAAACAGAAATCTGCATTTAATTTATTTAGTGACAAGGAAAAGCCTTTTATAGCTTGATTTTTATTGGTTCTTTTTCACTTAAAAGGTGGGGGTTGGGTGTGAGTACGTGTGTGTGTGTGTGTGTGTGTGTGTGTGTGTGTGTGTGTGTGTGTGTGTGTGCGTGTGAATGAGTGTGAGTGTGCAGAGAGAGAGAAAGCATAACACACACACCCCAACCTCCTCTGGTGCGTGTGCCAGGGCGAGCTACCCTATACTGTGTGTGTGTGTGTGTGGGGGGGGGGGGGGGGGGGGCGGATAATTAATGCGGATTGACTGATTGCTCTTGAAACAGACCGGTCCTGCGCGCGGATTGTCCTCGAGCAATGAAGCGTTCCTGACTGACACTTTCCACCTTCCCTTCTTCGCTTCCCCCTTTCTTCCCTCTCACTCGACCGGTGTGCGAGACTCTTCCTCCGCGGCGAGGAGCCACACGGCCCAGCCGCTTTTCTAGTCGTCCAGCCCGGCCAGCCGAAGCAGGTTTCCCCCCCCCCCTGCTCTGGACATGTGGCATCGTGTGTGAACGACGAGTGTGTCACAACTGAATGGACCGGGAATTAAATAAATAAATCATTAAATAAATAAATCAACAAATAAATTAAGCATGCAAACATTATTTATGGGCTCTTTTCAGATTAGATGCTTTGTTTCCACCTATATGCCGTACTAAACCATATTTATGTGCAACCTGATGTGCATCAGATTGTGAATATGAACTCTACTGCAACTTCACCTCCTCAGGAGTTATGTCTCCGTGAAAAAAAAGGCGAATAAGCTATTTTCCGCACATTAAAAAGTGCACAAAGTGCGTTTAAAGTGGGTGCTATACCCTCCAATGCATCCCCAACATTAATTGAATAAACTTTTGAACGTCTAAGTAGGACCACATGAAAAAAAAGGCATAATTCACAGTCAACGGGAAACACATTGGCGAGGCTGCTTTTAAATGAGGTCCAAATGGAGAGCTGTCTCCACGGGAGGCCCTCCATACAGGGCAGCCGTCCTCTCACCAGATATTTCTGATAGCCCTTTAATGATGCGGATTTCCAAAACAGGGCCGTCCACCAGGGTGACGCCCCGGCTATCTAAAGGTGGTGCAACCCCATGAGACAATGGAGCCATATTAGAGTAGAAAAGCACGCGAAACGTAGACGCTGCCAAGCTTTTGGTTATGAAAAACAAGGCTGTTCTGTGCGCTCTGGCGTGTAACAGCGGTGATGTGGGTACATCGTTCAGAAACCTTTTTTTTTTTTTTTTTTTTTTCCCCTCTCTCCATTTTAGGGGGCCAGCACACCATAAATATCAATCTCAACAAACAACAACGGCATCCATAACCGCCCGGCAGAAGAAGGAGAAGAAGACATGCCGGAGTCAGAAGTTGACTGGACACACAAACAACGTGACCTTTTCTTCTCTGTGTGCGCTGCTATCTCTGATCATCCTGACAGATAGATCTGCAGAGGAGCTCGGGCCTCACAGCGGGTCACGAAAAGTGAAAGGATTGGCATGGAAAAATAAAACGACTGAAAAAAAAATGTCCCGCTTCCCGATCAGAACGCTTTAAAAGACACGAATTATGATGTTAGACGACTAAAGGCACATGTCTCCAGACAGTGATGGCGCAGAGGAAGAAGATGATGGCGATGATGATGATGATGATGATGATGATGGTGGTGGTGGTGACGGAGGGAATGGCTCGGGCACCAAATTAGTACCTGTCACACAGCCATATATCCGGCTGTAACCACCACCAGGCCTGTATGGATGAGATGAAAGCACCAGCATCTATTTATGGGCCATCAAAACACGCAGGTGGAGGCTTTAATTATCATTACCATTTGAACATAAACAGCCATAGCGTGCCGTCCTGGCGCTGTTTGCACTGTGAGCTTTATGTGTAGTTTATATTCAGACAGGGAGGAGAACTGAGTCTTAACAGCCAGTGAAATGTTATACACGCAAAGAATGGGCTTAAATATATAACATGTGAGGGACGCATACACACACTTTTCATGATCATGAGAGACAACAGCTTTGTTTTTCTGGCTGTCTCAAGCACTAAGATCATAAAACATATTGTGTTAAATTAAAAGTGTAGTACTGAGTGTCTCCGCTATGGGCCTTGGGGTCAGTAGGTCAGCTGACCCTCTGCAATTCATCCCTCAAAATGTTCAAGTCACCCACATTTGATTCTTTCAACAAAAACAAGGACTTATTTTGCAACAGAGGTCTCTGCATGACTCATAACTTTAACAGTCACCCATAATGTGCTTTGGTGACACGCACTGGCAATTGACTCCATGAGAGAAAAAAACAAAACAGGATTTCAGGAAACTCTCTGAGAAAAACATTTTGGATATTAAGTCATCTTGTCCTCCTGCAGGCTGTTGCTGAACCATGTCGGTCATATTCTGACCGTGTCGTCGGTTAAGGATTACTCAAGGCGCCTAATCACATCACATCTCAGCATCTGGATCGACTCCCAAAAGAAAAGCCATCCAACAACAATTTCATTTGGAGTTCATAGTTAACGCTGCATGTCGAAAGCAACAGTGTGTTTGTTGCTGGCTGATCACAGGAGCCGGAGGCATTTGGGACTGAACAACCTGCAGGATCAGACAATGTAAAACAATACAACTGCAATTATGACTGAACTATAAAGCAGTCATGTGTCCAATAACCTCTGCATGTTCCAGAAGGACACTGCTTTGTTACTTATGATCTACAGACAGTAAAACTATATTATAATATAGCTGCAAATTATAATATTTAACAATGTTTTTACTAAATGTTTCTTCCGCTTGCTTGTCTTTATACCCTTTACACCAATGACATTTACTATATCTTTAGTTGATCCTGGGACATTTTGTTAATGTGCGTTGTCCCTAAAATAAAATGAAATAAAATAAACAAACTCACAATAAGTGTGTGTTTCAGCAATGAGAAGAAGCAAAGCAGGTGTTTTTACACTGGACACTGTAGCAGTAATACCCAGTTTATTTTTCTTTTCTGTAGCCAAAGTGCTGATGTGCACATTCAGATGCAAAAATCTGAAAACTTTGCATGAACATTATATTTGACTTGACATCAGCACAATTTTTCCATAAATGTATATAAATAAATAAATAAATAAGATTTTGAGCTGTTACTGTAACAGCAAAGTGATGAATAATACTTTTGTAAAAGATCAGAATCTAAAGGATCAATCAAACACATTACTTCTGGCTTTACTGACACTCTTTCAAACCAAGTCACAAATCAGTAATGTGACCTGAAAAAAGACGTGTGTCATCTCGCGTCGATGGCTATACGGCCAACGGTGTTACCAAAAGCTCTTGATGTGTGTGTGCGTGTGCGTGTGTGTGTGTGTGTGTGTGTGTGTGTGTGCGTGAGACAGAGAGGCAGATCAACAGAAACTCAGTATCCTTATACAGTGTTACCGTGTAACTTAATATAACACAAGTAAGCCGGACAAACTATAACACCCAACTGTGGAGCCGATCAGCTAAAGAGAACTACACTTTACATGGTTGAATCACCGTGTGTGTGTGTGTGTGTGTGTGTGTGCGCGCGTGCGTGCTATATAATGGCGCATGACCCCCCCCCCCCCCCCCCCCCGTGAGGCCCCAACTGATAAACCTTCTTACATTAACTGCACACTCAATGTTCAAGAACGACAAGGAGATTTTTCACTCAAAAACACGCATCCGTCCACCAGCTTTGTCCGTATTGTCAGTAAAAAAACGCAGATCAGATATTACAGGAGAAAACATCAGCAGTGATTACACATTTTAAAGTTGTTCGAAGCGTAAAAAAAAAAAAAAAAAAATGATTACGCAAACTTTTTCTCGTGTTTTAGTTATAAATAAAATAGTAGCCCAAACCACATAATCAACCGTAACAGGCGAATAAACAAACAAACAAACAAACACATTCTCTTCTTGGGCACTTATTGGACCCCGGAGCCACGCCTGACATTAAAACCTCTTCAGGGCTTATCCCAGAATCTAGACTTTGTAAACTACGAGAGTGCTAAAACTCCGTGAAACTACAGCGAATAATGGGCCTGTATGTTTGTTTAAAGTGCTGGCCGGGTGAATTACACTGACAATGATTCAACACAGAACAAAATACAACACCTACCTATAAAACGACCGTCTCCATACAGTGAATAGTTGTATTTATGGATATAAAAAAAACAAACAACCAAAAAGAGTCTTTCTTCCTCCCAAAACTTGACAACTCGTGGGGGGAAAATATCCTGCTCCTACACGCTTTATCCAAAGCAACGCGCATTCAGATGTATGGACTTAAATAGCGCTGCGCTTCCTCACACGTTGGCTCTCTGCTGGATTTATCCACCGAGGGGTTTTCCCCGACTACAAGCTCCGGATCCTGTGGATGCGAGTCTCCATGAGGCTGTATAATAGCAAATTTATGTCTGGATGACGCGTCCTCTCTCTCCCACAATGGAGCTGAAGCGCTGACATTAAACAGAAAATTGATGGAGAAACTCTCTCTCTCTCTCTCTCCTCGCTCTCTCTCTCTGCCTCTCTTTCCCATGCACTCTCTCGTCTTGTCTAGAGTAGAAGGGAGCTTTCTTGCATTTTCTGTTTGTTTTTTTTGTTTTTTTTTTTTAATCAGGGGAGGGGGCAAAGGGACATCATCAAGCATGCTTATGAGTTACACACCAGGAATACACCCACTTCCAAGCACAGCAACAAAGATACAGGCTTACATACATGTACGCATCAAGACACACACACACACACACACACACACACACACACACACACACCTTTTTCTGACCACCAGTGTTGTTTTGTTTGCATTTGTGATTGTGCTGAACCGAATCTATGCATGCAGGAGGAGGAATGGAGGCCTATCACTCCTTCCACATGCATATTTTCTGATAACATGAGATTTGCACCAAACTGCCAAAGTTTTATCAGAGTGAACAAGAGGTTTGGGGTAATCATCCCTCTGTTTAATCTATAGCCGGGATGTGGCGGGAGGCAGGCAGGCCGTGCCAAACTGCTCAGTTTTATTTGAGGAATAGTTCCAGTCTGGCATGAAAAGGAGCAATCAGGTCTTCTCTGGAAAATCCAACTGATCTTTGTTTATAGCGGCGGTTGTTTGCCAAATGATAGCCCTAATTACCGCCTGCAGGTCACAGTTTACCCACCTTTTTAAAAAATCACCAGTAGTTACATCAGTGCCTGCTATATATAACTGCTCTCCCGAGTTTCACAGGCAGGACTGCCGGCCGGCCGGCGCAGGCAAACACGGCCATGTCCTGCGCACACGGGTTCAATTGTATGAGAGCACTATAAACATTTAGCACGGGCGTTAAAGAGTCCACGGCATTTCTGCGCGTTTGCCCCGCAGCCTTTGATCAAGTCCAAACGGTCCAGACAAGTTTGTGCGTAAAAGTGAATTTATCTTCCGTTCTCGCCCCACAGAAAGGGGCCGCGGTCTGCTTCGATGTGTCGCTCTGGAAATAACAGACAAAGAAATGATTGCAAACAATCCTACAGTAAAAAAAAAAAAACACACACACACACACAAACAGAGTTTCCATTCGGCAAGGCGTTTTACTGAAGATGCGCAGAACAAGTGAGCCGCAGGTTGGAGATGAATGCGGAACAAGCGGCGTCTGCGAGCTGCAGCCTGGAAATCATCGCAGAAACGCGGCGGCTGTTGGAGTCTTCTTCCCTCCTTCCCAAACGGGACCTCAGCCTCGGCTTTCTCCTCTGCTCCCCCTGCAGCCCCCACCGGCTGCCCCCGTGGGTCACCGCTTCAGGAGCTCCACGTCACCACGTTAACCCCTGCATCGCCGCGTCCGGGGCAGAAGCGGGGCCGAGAGCCCTGTGGGGCTGTGCAAAGGGAGGGAGGGAGGGTGGGAGGAGGGGGATCCCCCAAATTGGGGTGCTGGGACCTCCAAGCGCCCTGAAGGGCGGGTCCAGGGGGTCTCCGGCAAAATGAGGAACAGGTTTCTTTCAATTTATTTCAATTCGGTGGAAATTCACGCTACTACAGTTTATATTAGACTAACTGCTGTGATTAGTCTGCATGGGTATACTTGTTTACTTGTTTACGTTCTCTCTTTAAACACACGCTCCTGAAAAACCACGTGCACATCTCAGATGAATGCCATTTAAAATATTCAGAAACGATATAGTCGAAAAGTCAAAACTCTATTAAATACAGCTTTTCTCATGTGTACTATGTTTTCAATGTATAAAAAGTAGATTGTTTGGCATATCAAGCAAATTCCAGATGTTATTTATGATTCATATTCCTAATTTGACTTTTCAACAAAACAGCATGTGAATTATTGCCATGGCAGCCAAATACAGAGCAAGAATACAGTAATAACCCTAATGCTCTGACGGCACAATGAGCCCACATCAAACCAAGTCTACAGTCATCCCTATGTCGTGTATTTAGGGGGTTAGCGGACTGGGCTGCATGAAAACATTTGACTAGAGTGACATCAGACGTTTCCATGTAACAACAAGAAACATGCTTCACCAGCCCCAACAGGCAAATCCACTTAAACAAACTCACCAGAGTTCATGCTAAGTAATTCTATTATGCCTCTTCCAAACCCTCGCTGCCCTCATCACAGTGCTGAAAAACTAGAAACTATTCTCTGGACCAAAAGCAACAATACATACATAAATCCTTCCACTATGGTTTTGGCTTTGCCTTTGAAAGGATTTATGGGAAGAGGAAGTGGGAGGGTACACGACAGACCCCGCCCACTCAGGAACGTGACCTTTGTTTGTCTCTGCTATGGCCTACTGTTGCATTGTGGGTTTTGCAGTTAGTCTATATACTCAAACCCTATTTTATATTTACATTAAAGTGACAGTGATGGAGGATATTGTCATCTTATTGCACTAATATAGACTCTGATTCATCTTATTACATGTTGGTTATATCCTTTTTTAAATTTCAAAATATTTACAGAACTTTTACGTACACTTGTGACACTTTTTCTTACAAAATTCCCCAACTGCTTTGTGTGTATTTTCATTTCAAAAATCCTATTTCAAGGAAAATCAAGTGTTTTTGGTTTTTTACCCAACCACAACGACCAATACTATCATCACAGTCTTTTGAACAGCCTCCTTGTCCCATCTTATAAGCCTTTTGATCATAACTACTCCTAGAAAAACATTCAGACGCTCATCTTTATCCCTTTAGAAACACACAAAAAGCTCCTTTCTGCTTTATATTTCACAGAATGGCTTCATCAAATTGGAAATGTGGCTAAATTATTCAGCAAGACCTCAGGAAAACTGTTGCTCTTTTACTTCCTGTCATAGCCGTGACGCCCCTGGTGCTCGTCTGTCAACCAAAGTTTCAACTGTACATACAAACCGGCCTTAGACCGAACAGCTAAATAGATGCCATCCACGCAATCACTCATCCATCTAATTCAACTCTGATGAGGGACAATTCTGTTGCATTCGAACCGTCACCTGCGGCCTGAAATGCGACCCTTCCCTTCTCGCTAGAAGGATCCCAAACAAGACCAGCTAAACCCCTGGCCAGCCCGGACCTTCTCTGCTCCACACTCTGCTTGTGTTGGGTAAACACACCTTCATGAGATACTATCAGAGGTGTCAGGTGGCTTTCACTCCTGGATTCCTTCACATAATGTGGATTAAAAATGCAGCACCTGTTGGAACAAAGTGACGTCTCATGGCATTAAAACATCCTCATTTCTTGAGCAGCAAACATTCTTTGCTTTGGGAGTTTGAAAGCCTTTAAATAATATCTAAGTTGTTTATCAAACATCTTTAATATTCACTGCAAAACACAGCAGCTGCAGAAAAGACAATACTTGTCCTTTAGATGAGCTTCTAAGCTGCTCATGATGTCGTACACATATGGCAGTATTGATAAACACGGACAAATGTTTGAGATTTACTCTCTAGATGTGATGCTTCTCATTTGCTGTGGTGTAATACAGTTGCTCATTCTTAACCCTGCTCAGAGGCTGCTCGTCTGCTGCATGTGTGTGTGTGTGTGTGGGTGGACCCCTGATATTTGTGTGTGTGTGTGTGTGTGTGTGACACAGCTGCGATAGGTTAAGAATCAGACGCTAAACCTGTTTCTGGTTCCAATTTGAGGCCAGCTCCTCTTTGGCAAATGGAAAACACTTCAAGGTGCCACCGGACCTATGGATGGTGCCGGTTTCTGCAGTTTACGTGGTCATGTGATTTTTGGAGAACGGACGTTGTTTGCCCCAGAGGCAAGTGCACCGCACACACACTAGAGCCTGCACAGAAACACACACACACACACACACACACACCAATGCACTGGCTGAGGCAAGTTTATAGAGGCCCAGTGACCCCGTAGGTGAACGTGGCTGCATAACTGAGACGGCCACAAAAGGGTGAGCTAAGAGAGCAAAGCATCCTGGGATGTGACTTCTTGCCAAAGCACTAAATTCTTTCATCTTTGCTCTCATATTGTAATGCATATCAGTCATAAAAGAGTGTTACATCACTGCACACACAGTGGTGCCTTTATCTTGAATGTGCCATGTAGGTCTTCATCTCTCTCCGTGAGTTATGGCGTGTATGCATATTCTATGAAGCCGCATTAAACCACAGTGTACTGAAATGACAAACAGAGACATCTCTTAAACGCCATGCCAGGCCATTCACCCCTCCATGCCATCGTCCATCCATCCTCTTCTCTCTAAGCTTTTTTTATTGCAGCTGCTAATGCAGCAGCCAGAACAGAAACAAAGCTAGCTTTGTGACCCCCCCCCCCCCTTCCCCTCCTTGCTGTCTGCTGACGCGTTTGCTTGTTCTCCATGTCACCCCCTAGCCCTTGTTCCCCTTCCAATCTTTCACTAAAAACTTCTTTTCTTCCTTTTATAATTTTTTTTCTCCCCACATCTGCAGCAGCATCACGCGGCCTGGCATGGCCGACCCGGAGAGTCATGTGATCTCCGCAGTGGCTGTTCCCTGGGAGAAGAAAAGGGAAGTGTGTGTCAGAACCCCTTTTTGGCCCAGCTGGGAGGTCAGAGGTCACCTCAACGCTGATCCAATCAGTTCAAGTCACAAACGGGCCGACTCACTTTTACTCCGTCCTTCCCTTCTTTCCCTCTTTTTGCCGTTTCTAATGCCGTCTCTCCTTTCTTCTAAGCCTTTCGGCCTCTGGTCTGATCCAAATGTCTCTCTCTTCGAAGCCTGAGGTTGACTGTGATCAAATATGCACAGATGTGATTAGTAAATCTAAACACCACCAGAATATCAGGCGCTTCACCACAACAAGGCCCAGAGCTGGATGTCGACGGTTCAAGGAATAAGCACCTCTTTAAACCACTCTTAAAATGTCAAATGTCATGCTTTGTAAGGGTGAAATGAGATGAAACAGCTGAGCTTTAAGGCGCTCAGACAACACATGATTTTGTTCCTATTCCGACAGATCTACAGATTCTAGCTGCAAGTGGATCCACGGCAACTTGGAATCAACTCGCAATGCAAATGGTCTGATGGTGAAATTTCCACATCTATATCACCATTAAAAACAGTCCACATTTGACCGATTTGAGAAAAATCTGAATATTTGGTATTTTGTGTGCAGTTTTAATGCAATCTTTATGCAAGAGAAGGAAAACCTCAGACATTTATCTCCCTGTCAAAATCATCGAGGTCAGTGCAGGTGCTGCTGCTGTAATGCAACTGTAAACTGATGCTGCTGCAGGTGTCGTATCAGGAAGTACGGGTGCATTGTAGTCCACTGACAAAGCTCTTTCATGGACTACAAGCCACCCCCCCCCCCCCCCCAACAACAATAGCTTGTGTATACACCCCGTGTTGATCATGGGACTGAGCGACTGTGGCGATACCAGCGGCTGAGGAAGGAGTGGAAAAGTTCATCGGATTTACTGAGCTGATGAAAAGGGAACTGAGTAACATTTGTAAGGGGAAAAATGGATTGTTTATGGGTTCATAGTTACTGTAATCATGATTGCTCTGTGTTTGGTTTTATTTTAACCAAATGTGGTTCAAAGAAAACCCTTAATTGCTCTTTGGTTTCATCAGCGCAGAGCTAATCCATCAACCAGATCATCCATTTGATTGTTTTTGAATAATAAAAAGGGTCGAAACCATTGACTTATACAACTGAAACGTAGAGAAGCTATGCCAAATATATTGTATATGTGCTGCTTACACTGACACACACACCCTACCGCTGCCTCCCCCTGCACCTCTCTCCCCCAATATCATCCAGACAGCAGCGTCCATAAAGACAGATATGTTGATGTGGCATGTTGTGGAGGACTTTACATGAAGCAGATGCATTAAAACATCCATCTTACTTGGATGAAATTATTCCACCTCTCCTTCCCCCTCCTCTCCCTCTCCCTCTCTCCTCTTCCCCCAGCCGGCTATCGTCATCTCCAGCAACAAGTGGCCTCTTCCCCAGATGAATTTTTACATCCGTGGTAATGCAGTCTGCTCCTGACATGCAGCAAATGGGGGTGTTTCATTGATTGTGCTCAAGGGTGACAGGTATACACGGAGGAAGCGGGGTTTATTGTTCTCACAAATAAAGTGCATGCACACACGCTTTGCACCTAAATACACAACACACCCACTTGGAGACTTTCCATCTTGCTTTTCTCTTTTCTGCTCTTGATCAACCTGAGTGAGCGGGCTGCTCAAATAAAATTTTAGTGCCGTGGTAATGTTGCGGAGCAGCATGGCGCCACAGCTAATGGGGGATCATATCTACATCCCCGTTCCCGCACCCAGCTCTATGTTAAACCCCAGCGTCTGTCATCATCCTGTGAGCTCGGCGCGGGACACAACAGGCCCCTGGAAGTTCAAATGTCCTCGCATAAAACCAAAATAGAATTACTACAATGTGATATTTCTGCGTTACAGAGGTTATAAAAGGAAGTGAGGAACAGTCATGAGCGCTCTGAGGATTGCTTCTACTGTTGGTCACAGTGGCTGTGTGGTTTGTGAAAACCCCTCGCAAGGCTTGATTTAATTTAGGAAGCAGTCCACCAAGAGGAGAGAAGAGAAAACACAAAAATCAAACAAAAAAAAGGCACTAAAGGTAATTAATGTACAACTGCAGCAACTTACATTTCTCTGTGCTGTGTTCCTGCTCAGATAAACATGTTCTGCAGGCAAATGCAATGTGTCTAAATGTTTTATCAAATCAGAGGCCAGTGAAAGTGTGAGTGTGTGTGTGTGTGTGTACATCATGTGAGCGGAGCATTATTAGGCCTTTCTGGGGAGTTATCCATTAATTCGGGGTTAAAGTCCATTTGCATCTAGACAAAGGGGACATGGGCCATCCATCTCCACGCTGAGGGGAAGGGGGTAACAGAGGGAGGGAAAGGGGGGAGGGGGGAGGCGTGTGCGTGTGTATGTGTGCACGTTTGTCTGTGTGTGTGTGTGTGTGTGTGTGAGGGAGGTGAACCGTCCTCTTGCAGATAAATCTGTTGCCCTCAGGGGTGCGTTTACATAGGTGAGGACTGACTGTTCTGCAAGCCGAGAGTGATTTATCTGAAAATACCACCAGTAACCAAACACACACACACACACACACACACACACACACACACACACACACACACACACACACACACACACCTATAGCACTGTTCTGAATCAATTCCTTCACTATGGATGAAGCAGCCTATTTCACTTGCAGTGTGTGCAGATTAACTCGCAGCTGCACGCTTGCACATATGCATGCAAACACTAATGTGCACAAAAGCAAAGGAGCACAATACACACACACCTACACACTGCTCAACAAATGCATGCCTTGCACTTTAAAAAAAAAAGAAGAGGAAAAAGACGGAAATCTATATTTGAAAGAGGATCAAAGTTGATTTCGTTTTGCAGAGGATTTTTTTTTTCTGCAGCTGCGATCTCATCCTGCTTGTAGAACCTCCCTCACACAACCACAGAAAGGATTTCCTAGCAACGATTATAATGCGCGCGCACGCACGCACACACACGCACACACAGGCTCAACGCGCTGGGGCTCCCTCCAGCTATCAGCGTGGGCTTCCCCCTCCTTCTCCCTCCTCCTCCTCCTCCTCTTCTCCCTCGCTGCCGCTCCGCCGTGGAGGGAAGGAGGGAGAGAGAGAGAGAGCGAGAGAGAGAGAGAGAGAGAGAGAGAGAGAGAGAGAGAGATCCCCTCTTCACAACTCTCCCCTGGAAGCCCCAGCTGCTGGCTAGACTGCGCGGTTACACGGGCTGCCTGCCTGCCTGCCTGCCTGCCTGCGCACCGGAATGGCGGTGTGTGGATGTGGAGATGGTCCCCTCTGCGCCAAAGCGGCCACGGAGCGAAGGAGTGGACGGAGACGGAAAGACAGGGAGGGAGAGAGAGAGAGAGAGGGAGTGTTCGCAAGCCGCGGCTCGTTTTCACGCGAAGGTCGCGGAAGAAACTGGAAACGGCTCCGTGTTTTCGGAGAGAGACGGTGAGAGGGAGAAGGGGGGATGGGGAAGCTTGGAGAGCCACGGAAGCCCGAGAAAGTGCGCTTTTACTCGGTGCGTAATGACACGGCGCGTCTCTCCGGTGGTTGTACAGACGTGCTGTTGACGAGAAGGGGAGGGAGGAGGGGGGCTCAACGTGTGGGGCTATACCGGCGAATACCGGGGACGGTTTTATATCCAGATACCACAACCGACACGGGAGCAGAGGCTACAGCCCCATTGCGCGTAACACGACGCACATGGCACGCCCCCTCTGCCCCTCGCTCCCTCCTCCTGCTCGCTGACAGGGAGGCGTTTGCTGCAGGGCGCCATTTTCAAAAGCCTTCTTTGCATATGAGATTTATTTTGCTGCAGGAGGGCTGCAGCCGTCTCATGTTACACAGATATCTGCCCAAGACGAACACGGACCGAAGAGGAAGAAAACAGGGAAACTGGACGGAACTTCAACGTGTCATCTGTTCTTCTGATTTAACATTGTTTTTTGTTGCAAAGGTGAGAAATTTTATGATTCATTTTTTGGTCATTTATTAACATCAAGCACACGCGGGTGTAGGTTAGTAGGGCAGTGGCTCGGATATTATTGTTATTGTTTGTTCTTCAATCATTTCCAAAGTATTTGAATTTTATTATATATAATTTATTTTAAGTAGAAAATCAAAACAAAAAAATAAACGCATTGAATTTTTTTTAAACAACTAACCCGTTTCAATTATTAATCGGCCTATAATTATGCGAAGTTATGAAACGAAAAACACATTCAGGCTACACATGAAATCTAATTAGTTTGAAAAAGTGTTGATGCATAAATGTAACTACTTAATGTGAAACATTACATCATTTTATTTCAAAATATAATTCAATTTTAATTAAATTTAGACACATAGACTCATTTATTTTAAATATTAGAACTTTTCTGGATGTTTTGCCTTTATTTAAAACCGGTCAGAAAACACGCGATGGTGCGTTCAAGGCGTAAAAAACCCAAACCAATAAAACCTAAAAATCGATTGGCGGGGTGGGCGAGCCACATTCGCCATGTTGAGATCCTTTGTGTGTCTCCGTGTGTGTGTGTGTGTGTGTGTGTGTGTGTGTGTCCAGAGATCCTATTACCCTGACCTTTATTTTTTTTTTTACCCCAAATATAAAATCGAGTTAATTTACTAATCAAATATAGAGTCTTTAAATGTAAAATATGGATTAATAAACTAAATGAATCCGATTTTAGTTGCAAGAAACAAACCAGATTCACACAGAAAGCGAACATGACTCCAGCGTGAGGACAGTTTTTTTTTTTTGTTTTTTTTTGTTTTTTACAGATTTAGAGTGATTTCATCGTCTTTTCTCGCGCTGAAAGGTGACATTTTGGGGGAACACTGCGCTTGTTTCTCGTCGTCTGATTTGATGTTGCATCCTCTTCAGAAAAAAGTGTAAAATTACAGGCTGGCTGCAGGAGCAGGCCCACTTTACATAATTACACACGGTGGACTAGTCTGCGCACTTTGAAGAACACGCTTTTAGTTCTGCTAATCACCCCAGCGTGTACAACAGCAGCTCATTAAAATGCAGACATATTATCCTTATTATCTTATTCGCAGTTTGTGCGATTCGGTTTGAACATTTTTGACAAAAGGCAGCATTCGGTTTGCGTCTGTCCGTTCGTCTGTTTCACCGCCAGCGCAGTCGATTCCTCGGAGTTTTGTTGAATAATCTCTCGCGATTGAAAACAACTTTAAACACGTGTTTGTATTTAGGTGTGTTTGGCTAAAACTCAACATACTGTAACCTGTAGGTGTGTGTGTGTGTGTGTGTGTGTGTGTGTGTGTGTGTGTGTGTTGGACTGCTGGAGTCAGCGAGGAGTTTCCGTGTTGGTGAAGTTAATTCAAAGTGACTGCAGCAGGACGGGCAGCTTCACTGTGGCAGCGCGATGAGGCGATAATAGCAATAACAGCAATAACAAGACACACACTCCCAAACACCGGAATATTAACGTTATACCGGCGGCAGAGAGCAACGAGACTGAACGATCACTGTGTGTGTGTTTGATGCTTGAAGCTGCGCTGAGTTTAACATGGAACTACAAATAGCCTACACCCGTAATAATAACAATAATAACAATATTATTATTAATAATAATACTATATACTAATATATATACTACTATATACTAATACTACTAATATTTAAAAATAAAATAACATATTTTCCAAACGTTATTCTCAATACTGAAATTATTAAAATAAACAAATGTGTGTCATTGATGCACATGAACTGATAACGTTCTGATTAAAAATAATAATCATGAAATACTGTAAATAAAAAAAATAGACTGATTGAAAAAAACCACAACCCAAAAATGTCACTTATCATTTTTGCTTTAAAGTAAAACTGCTCCAGAGTAACAAGTAAATACACAATCAAAGACCCACAAATAAATAAATACATAAATATATGGAGATAAATAATTGCGATTCGTTTATTTGCTTTTTTCAGTCGCGCAGTGTTTATGGTTTGTGTTTAAAAAACTGAAATATTGACCGAAATCTTCATTTTATCATGCAGAAAAAGAGATTTGACTGTGTGTCTATGTCTGTGTGTATGTATATATATATATATATATGTGTGTGTGTGTGTGTGTGTATGTATGTATATGCGTATGTGTGTGTACGTTTAAAATAAAATGTTAAAAACAGTTTGGCCATTTTTGAGTTTATTCTCTCAAATCGTGTCCGTAGTGTTTTACTGAGCGTGAGAAACACACTATGTTGGAGATGTGATCATTGTTGCCATCTTGTTTGTGTCGTTATGATTCTTTATTAAATAATTAAAGCAACTGATGATTTCATACTTTCAGTTGTTGTAGCCTATTTGCCTATAAAACGATACTTGTGCGTGCAAGTGCGTCTGCTGTGCACGTGTAATTGTCACAGGTCTACCTGAATTATTTAAAAAATTTGCAAGACAAACAAGCTGTGTGCGTGTGTGTGTGTGTGTGTGTGTGTGTGTGTGTGTGTGTGTGTGTGTGAAATCTATGCAAACCTGAGAGAAGGCTGCAGCTGATGACTTCTATTGAACACAGCCTAAAGTGAAAATAGATTTCATTTTAAAATCGGGCTCAGACTCCAGCGTCAGCAGAGGAGAGAGGGCTGTGATGGGGCCCCAGCAGCGGGGCATGCCGGGATGTGTCCGCGCTGAGCTGCGTGGCGCTCGGAGGTGATTTTTAGCAGCCAGTCGAGGCCACAAAAAAAAAAAAAAAAAAAAAGAAGCAAGTTTAGTCGCCTCAAACTTGGCACTCGGGGCGTCAAAGAGTTGATTTAGCGGCCTGCACGGTCCTCCTGCAGCACTGATGGGCGCCATGCAGACCATCCATGTCTCCATAATTGCATCGCAGACAATTAAGACGCAAATGAACAAAGTGGCGGGCCCATGAAGTGGAATATAACAGACTGCAGCACGCGCAATGTGTCCGCGATCATTCAAACGGCAGTACAGACTGGCGATGATGCACAGCCAGTCCTGCTCAGATAAATCACACGTACATGCAGGTAACCCTTATTATTTAACTGAAGTCTTGGAAGCAGGCAGATTAAACGAGGGGATGGACTTGAAGACATGGCACAAGTTGGTGTTGGTGATTTAATGAACGTTTGTTTACATTAGTGGAGGTTACAGTTGTTTACCTCCTTTTTTTTTTATTTATGTCATCATCATTGAAAACTGACTTTTAAATACAAATGTATTCACCTTGCTGTTTTTTTAGAATACAACCTGAGTCTGCAGCCTGCTGCATACTTCTCATGAAAGATGCCTATTTTTTGCTACCAGTTGATTGTTTGGTAAGACAGAGGCGGAGCAGAGAGGAGGAGGGGTGAGGTGGTGGTGGTGGTGGGAGGGGGGGGGGGTCCTCTCCTCACCCCTCCACCTCCCCTCCCCTCTCAGCCCCCGCTGCACTGGGATGGCCTGAGAGAGAATCCCCCACCCTATAGCGAGAAGGCACCCAGCTACGAAATACAATGCAAACTCAATTAAATGCCGTCTCCGCTGCGATTTACCGCAATGAATGATAAATTGCTCGTCGTTCTCACACCGTAGGATCTCTGAAATTGCAATAATAGGCAGAGTCGTTATGTAAAATATGCATGGGCCCACATTTACCAAATTTAGTCCAGGAGGGGCAACTGTCTGTCCGAGCCTTTGTTAGGAAACTCCTGCTCAAATAACCAGGTTTGTCTCTAAAAGCGTGTGTTTAAGGTCAAACTGCTACATGGGCTAAATTGGCACATTGTTACCCGTGAGGGAGGATGGCCGCCGCAAAATAAAAATGAATCTGCGACTTTCACATATTGTGAGAATGCCGAATAATTTTGTGGCTGTCTAGCGTGAAATTAGTACATGGCAAAATATGGTTTAGCAGTAAACAGTGTAAACAATAATTACAAAGGGGGGGGGGGGGGGGGGGGGGGGGGTCTTTACCTGCAGCCTCTGGAGCAGGAAGGAGAACAAAACCACACAAACCCATTTTAAACATTTTTCTAAAACTATATAAACATATTCACAATCATTTAAAGCAAGAGAGTTGTGTGGTGAGATTGCAAATAAGTTAGTGAGCGTCAAACACACTTTTAAACACCTTTTTTGTTGCAGTCATTCAAATATCACAGGGAAGCAGTTAAAGATTAAAGTGAAGGAAAAGAGAGAAATAGAATTTTGATTTCTTTACTAAAATTGTCAATTTTGTTTATGCTCATGTTATTCAGCCATAGTGCGTCTTCATATTACGTAATGGAGAGCAAACACATTTTATAGGCTTTTTAAACCAGTGATTTACATGGGTTTGACTGGATACATTCAATTTATACAGAACATTCATTTTCATTCACATATCTATACAAATGCACTTACTATATTCTGTATAAATGTATTATACACCAGCCTTGCCCATTTTTGCCAGTTTAATCAGTGGACTTCAGTCTTACTCTGCTGGCTTTTTTGATAATACCATCAGATAATAGCTCAAATTAAAAATTCAGTACTCATTTACAGCCTCTAGAAAACAAAACCTCCAGAGGGTCCCACATGAAAAAGAAAAAACAAGAATTAATTTATCATTTCATGTTAAAATATATATATGACTTGACAGCGCTGCTTATAATCTGCATTCATTTAAAATTATAGATTCTCAACCAGCGTCACCTGGTGAGTGTGTAAATACCTTGCGGGTCAAACCACTGAAACTCATTTTATGACTCACATTCACAGCAAATATCACAGTAAGTGGTGTCACACTGATGCCAGTTATATGAGCTCCTGAGGTCCCCAACGGAGAGGTGAAAACCATGCTGACTTCTGAAAATATAAGAGTTAGTTTTGGTTACATTAACAGCATTTATTTTTCTTCCTGAAAGTGATCTTGAAAACTTGTAGATTTTTAAACCAAAGACTGTATCCGGTGAGTTACCCCTCCCCGTCAGGCTCTGTTCCCTTTGACGTTCAACTCATAGTTCAATTCTCTCCTTACTGAGGGCATAAAACAACAAGCCCACTATTCATTTGTGAACGTATCTGCACATTCCTTTTTTTCTCTTCTCTCTCTCTACACACTGAAATGTTCTCCTACAAGCCTTTCCCAATTACCTCGGTGAAACGCTCATTTAATAGAACAGGGGAAAAAATCGATGCTGTTTTATGCTCTTTTGGGCTTCTTTTTACACCAGCATGTTGACATGATGGGACCAAACGTGTTGGAACTGGGAGCAAAACATCATGAGTAAAGTGAGGAATGACGACCCACTTAACGCTTTGCA